>NC_073268.2:100785000-100790000 GCF_029289425.2 Pan paniscus | reverse complement strand
CCCTAACCCTAACCCTAACCCTAACCCTAACCCTAACCCTAACCCTAACCCTAACCCTAACCCTAACCCTAACCCTAACCCTAACCCTAACCCTAACCCTAACCCTAACCCTAACCCTAACCCTAACCCTAACCCTAACCCTAACCCTAACCCTAACCCTAACCCTAACCCTAACCCTAACCCTAACCCTAACCCTAACCCTAACCCTAACCCTAACCCTAACCCTAACCCTAACCCTAACCCTAACCCTAACCCTAACCCTAACCCTAACCCTAACCCTAACCCTAACCCTAACCCTAACCCTAACCCTAACCCTAACCCTAACCCTAACCCTAACCCTAACCCTAACCCTAACCCTAACCCTAACCCTAACCCTAACCCTAACCCTAACCCTAACCCTAACCCTAACCCTAACCCTAACCCTAACCCTAACCCTAACCCTAACCCTAACCCTAACCCTAACCCTAACCCTAACCCTAACCCTAACCCTAACCCTAACCCTAACCCTAACCCTAACCCTAACCCTAACCCTAACCCTAACCCTAACCCTAACCCTAACCCTAACCCTAACCCTAACCCTAACCCTAACCCTAACCCTAACCCTAACCCTAACCCTAACCCTAACCCTAACCCTAACCCTAACCCTAACCCTAACCCTAACCCTAACCCTAACCCTAACCCTAACCCTAACCCTAACCCTAACCCTAACCCTAACCCTAACCCTAACCCTAACCCTAACCCTAACCCTAACCCTAACCCTAACCCTAACCCTAACCCTAACCCTAACCCTAACCCTAACCCTAACCCTAACCCTAACCCTAACCCTAACCCTAACCCTAACCCTAACCCTAACCCTAACCCTAACCCTAACCCTAACCCTAACCCTAACCCTAACCCTAACCCTAACCCTAACCCTAACCCTAACCCTAACCCTAACCCTAACCCTAACCCTAACCCTAACCCTAACCCTAACCCTAACCCTAACCCTAACCCTAACCCTAACCCTAACCCTAACCCTAACCCTAACCCTAACCCTAACCCTAACCCTAACCCTAACCCTAACCCTAACCCTAACCCTAACCCTAACCCTAACCCTAACCCTAACCCTAACCCTAACCCTAACCCTAACCCTAACCCTAACCCTAACCCTAACCCTAACCCTAACCCTAACCCTAACCCTAACCCTAACCCTAACCCTAACCCTAACCCTAACCCTAACCCTAACCCTAACCCTAACCCTAACCCTAACCCTAACCCTAACCCTAACCCTAACCCTAACCCTAACCCTAACCCTAACCCTAACCCTAACCCTAACCCTAACCCTAACCCTAACCCTAACCCTAACCCTAACCCTAACCCTAACCCTAACCCTAACCCTAACCCTAACCCTAACCCTAACCCTAACCCTAACCCTAACCCTAACCCTAACCCTAACCCTAACCCTAACCCTAACCCTAACCCTAACCCTAACCCTAACCCTAACCCTAACCCTAACCCTAACCCTAACCCTAACCCTAACCCTAACCCTAACCCTAACCCTAACCCTAACCCTAACCCTAACCCTAACCCTAACCCTAACCCTAACCCTAACCCTAACCCTAACCCTAACCCTAACCCTAACCCTAACCCTAACCCTAACCCTAACCCTAACCCTAACCCTAACCCTAACCCTAACCCTAACCCTAACCCTAACCCTAACCCTAACCCTAACCCTAACCCTAACCCTAACCCTAACCCTAACCCTAACCCTAACCCTAACCCTAACCCTAACCCTAACCCTAACCCTAACCCTAACCCTAACCCTAACCCTAACCCTAACCCTAACCCTAACCCTAACCCTAACCCTAACCCTAACCCTAACCCTAACCCTAACCCTAACCCTAACCCTAACCCTAACCCTAACCCTAACCCTAACCCTAACCCTAACCCTAACCCTAACCCTAACCCTAACCCTAACCCTAACCCTAACCCTAACCCTAACCCTAACCCTAACCCTAACCCTAACCCTAACCCTAACCCTAACCCTAACCCTAACCCTAACCCTAACCCTAACCCTAACCCTAACCCTAACCCTAACCCTAACCCTAACCCTAACCCTAACCCTAACCCTAACCCTAACCCTAACCCTAACCCTAACCCTAACCCTAACCCTAACCCTAACCCTAACCCTAACCCTAACCCTAACCCTAACCCTAACCCTAACCCTAACCCTAACCCTAACCCTAACCCTAACCCTAACCCTAACCCTAACCCTAACCCTAACCCTAACCCTAACCCTAACCCTAACCCTAACCCTAACCCTAACCCTAACCCTAACCCTAACCCTAACCCTAACCCTAACCCTAACCCTAACCCTAACCCTAACCCTAACCCTAACCCTAACCCTAACCCTAACCCTAACCCTAACCCTAACCCTAACCCTAACCCTAACCCTAACCCTAACCCTAACCCTAACCCTAACCCTAACCCTAACCCTAACCCTAACCCTAACCCTAACCCTAACCCTAACCCTAACCCTAACCCTAACCCTAACCCTAACCCTAACCCTAACCCTAACCCTAACCCTAACCCTAACCCTAACCCTAACCCTAACCCTAACCCTAACCCTAACCCTAACCCTAACCCTAACCCTAACCCTAACCCTAACCCTAACCCTAACCCTAACCCTAACCCTAACCCTAACCCTAACCCTAACCCTAACCCTAACCCTAACCCTAACCCTAACCCTAACCCTAACCCTAACCCTAACCCTAACCCTAACCCTAACCCTAACCCTAACCCTAACCCTAACCCTAACCCTAACCCTAACCCTAACCCTAACCCTAACCCTAACCCTAACCCTAACCCTAACCCTAACCCTAACCCTAACCCTAACCCTAACCCTAACCCTAACCCTAACCCTAACCCTAACCCTAACCCTAACCCTAACCCTAACCCTAACCCTAACCCTAACCCTAACCCTAACCCTAACCCTAACCCTAACCCTAACCCTAACCCTAACCCTAACCCTAACCCTAACCCTAACCCTAACCCTAACCCTAACCCTAACCCTAACCCTAACCCTAACCCTAACCCTAACCCTAACCCTAACCCTAACCCTAACCCTAACCCTAACCCTAACCCTAACCCTAACCCTAACCCTAACCCTAACCCTAACCCTAACCCTAACCCTAACCCTAACCCTAACCCTAACCCTAACCCTAACCCTAACCCTAACCCTAACCCTAACCCTAACCCTAACCCTAACCCTAACCCTAACCCTAACCCTAACCCTAACCCTAACCCTAACCCTAACCCTAACCCTAACCCTAACCCTAACCCTAACCCTAACCCTAACCCTAACCCTAACCCTAACCCTAACCCTAACCCTAACCCTAACCCTAACCCTAACCCTAACCCTAACCCTAACCCTAACCCTAACCCTAACCCTAACCCTAACCCTAACCCTAACCCTAACCCTAACCCTAACCCTAACCCTAACCCTAACCCTAACCCTAACCCTAACCCTAACCCTAACCCTAACCCTAACCCTAACCCTAACCCTAACCCTAACCCTAACCCTAACCCTAACCCTAACCCTAACCCTAACCCTAACCCTAACCCTAACCCTAACCCTAACCCTAACCCTAACCCTAACCCTAACCCTAACCCTAACCCTAACCCTAACCCTAACCCTAACCCTAACCCTAACCCTAACCCTAACCCTAACCCTAACCCTAACCCTAACCCTAACCCTAACCCTAACCCTAACCCTAACCCTAACCCTAACCCTAACCCTAACCCTAACCCTAACCCTAACCCTAACCCTAACCCTAACCCTAACCCTAACCCTAACCCTAACCCTAACCCTAACCCTAACCCTAACCCTAACCCTAACCCTAACCCTAACCCTAACCCTAACCCTAACCCTAACCCTAACCCTAACCCTAACCCTAACCCTAACCCTAACCCTAACCCTAACCCTAACCCTAACCCTAACCCTAACCCTAACCCTAACCCTAACCCTAACCCTAACCCTAACCCTAACCCTAACCCTAACCCTAACCCTAACCCTAACCCTAACCCTAACCCTAACCCTAACCCTAACCCTAACCCTAACCCTAACCCTAACCCTAACCCTAACCCTAACCCTAACCCTAACCCTAACCCTAACCCTAACCCTAACCCTAACCCTAACCCTAACCCTAACCCTAACCCTAACCCTAACCCTAACCCTAACCCTAACCCTAACCCTAACCCTAACCCTAACCCTAACCCTAACCCTAACCCTAACCCTAACCCTAACCCTAACCCTAACCCTAACCCTAACCCTAACCCTAACCCTAACCCTAACCCTAACCCTAACCCTAACCCTAACCCTAACCCTAACCCTAACCCTAACCCTAACCCTAACCCTAACCCTAACCCTAACCCTAACCCTAACCCTAACCCTAACCCTAACCCTAACCCTAACCCTAACCCTAACCCTAACCCTAACCCTAACCCTAACCCTAACCCTAACCCTAACCCTAACCCTAACCCTAACCCTAACCCTAACCCTAACCCTAACCCTAACCCTAACCCTAACCCTAACCCTAACCCTAACCCTAACCCTAACCCTAACCCTAACCCTAACCCTAACCCTAACCCTAACCCTAACCCTAACCCTAACCCTAACCCTAACCCTAACCCTAACCCTAACCCTAACCCTAACCCTAACCCTAACCCTAACCCTAACCCTAACCCTAACCCTAACCCTAACCCTAACCCTAACCCTAACCCTAACCCTAACCCTAACCCTAACCCTAACCCTAACCCTAACCCTAACCCTAACCCTAACCCTAACCCTAACCCTAACCCTAACCCTAACCCTAACCCTAACCCTAACCCTAACCCTAACCCTAACCCTAACCCTAACCCTAACCCTAACCCTAACCCTAACCCTAACCCTAACCCTAACCCTAACCCTAACCCTAACCCTAACCCTAACCCTAACCCTAACCCTAACCCTAACCCTAACC